>NC_091119.1:15715391-15737891 GCF_040183065.1 Periplaneta americana
GTTGGTACTTAACAATATTGCTTTACAGGGCTTGAGTGGGGTGGGTAGGCATATACATATAGGACATGTAGGCTATGAGAATAGAGGGGGCTGCTGTAGCATCCTGCCTGGGGCACATGCGGCTCTCTGCTTCAGTACACGGAGCTGAACAAGGGTCAGCTAATGGGCAACGCAGCGTTCGGAAATACATGCCGATCGATCCGCTAATTGACTGCCCCATTTCTTCAAACTAGTGGTGTTCCTTAAGCTAAATTTCTGCACAACATACTAGTATAAATCGGGAGAAAGACCATCGGTTCATTCTAAGATGTAAGCATACATGGGTAGAATTTTCGGTTACGTGAGGCACTCGATTTGAAATAGTTTGTTTACTAGGAGAGGAGACTGCAGAGTAGGATGGGAAATATAAACTGCTGTGACCTGCGTCACCTTATCGTAATCGCTAAGGCGGTCAGTGGCGAATTATTAGGAAAGCGCGTGAGAGACTCGAAAACTTTTATTCAATTTGGCAAATTAATTCGGCAGCTATAATCATAAACCTCTTTACTGTTTCTCCGTCGCTGAATTGATTTAAATTACAGGCAAGAAATTGCGTAACTAGCCAATAATATTCCATCACGTTGTCTACGTTTATTTTCTTGAATATTCTGGCGTTTCTCTAGATTACTTAATAGATTTGCACGTTCTCGACCTAAAATAATTTCAGAAAATCATATTTCGTTTTCTATGCACATTTGATATATTTTTTTTATAAATTTCTTTTGGAAATAATACATGCAAACAACATTTAATTCCTCGTACCTTTTAATGCAGCGTGTTTAAGGTATAATGTCGTATTTAGTATACTATGCAAATGTTAAGATCATAAATTTTCTTCGGAATAGTACGAAAAATAACATTTAATTTGTCTCACCTTCTAATTCAGCATGTTCTTTATGATATAAGGAGTAATGTCGTTGTATATTAAATTTATTAATGCCTAATAGGATTTTCGAGCATAACATACACCGTATGTTCTCCCCTTCTAAACAGCAAAAAATACTCTTCCTCCCATTTCTCATGAAATAATCGATTTCTAACGCGTACACACTGCTTTGATAAAGTCATTATGCCACCACTGATATAGCTTATGGAACTGATATAGAACCTGCCCACGCCTAGGAGCTGCGTGAGGGAGGAACGGGGACTGTGAAGATGATGTCACTCAGAGCGATAAGATCTGTGAAGGTCAGTGAGGCATTATTTCTCAAGTGAGGCACGATGCCCATCCTTGAAGTAAGCTAAGGATCTTTTTATCATCATACGACTTTCTGTACGAGTTCCGTAATCCTCCAAATTTAGCACACTAGGAACCTCATGAAGATAAAATAGTCGAAGCGTGATTCTGACAATGTTTTATTTAACTTCTGCAAGAAAATTTTAGCATTGTGTGGGGCAGAAACATGGATATTACGACTAAATGAAGAGAAGTTAATAGGCATAATAGTATATTTCATTTAATGACATTTACAGTATCTGGAAGATAGGTGAAATCCCAGTAGAGTGGAAAGTAGCACAAATAGTAAATACAGTCAACTCCGGTTATAGTGAACCTCTGCGGACTAGCATATTTAGTTCACTATATCCGAGGTTCACTAAATCCGAAGGGCCATATTTATACACATTCTTAGCACGGGCTTCCGGTGGATGATCAGCGAACTAACGTCTTTCGTATTCACAAACCAGTGTTGGCGATATGATAATATATATGATTATGATATGATATGATATGATATGAAATGATATGATATGATATGATATGATGTGATATGATATGATATGATATGATATGATATGATATGATATGATATGATATGATATGATATGATATGATATGATGATATGATATGATATGATATGATATGATATGATATGATATGATATGATATGATATGATATATGATATAATATGGTATGATATGATATGATATGATATGATATGATATGATATGATATGCGATACGGTACGATACGATACGATACAATAAGACATGATATATGATATGTTATGACATGACATGACATGACATGACATGATATGATATGATATGATATGATATGATATGATATGATATGATATGATATGATATGATATGATATGATATACGGTACGATACGATACAATAAGACATGATATATGATATGATATGCTATGATATGATATGATATGATATGATATGATATGATATGATATGATATGATATGATATGATATGATATGATATGATATGATATGATATGATATGATATGATATATGATATGATATATGATATATGATATGATATGATATGATATGATATGATATGATATGATATGATATGATATACGGTACGATACGATATGATACAATAAGACATGATATATGATATGATATGATATATGATATATGATATGATATGATATATGATATGATATAATATGATATGATATGATATGATATGATATGATATGATATGATATGATATGATATGATATGATATGATATGATATGATATGGTATACGATACGATACGGTACGATACGATAAGACATGATATATGATATGATATGATGATATATGATATGATATGATATGATATGATATGATATGATATGATATGATATGATATGATATGATATGATACGATACGATACGGTATGATATATGATATGATATGATATGATATGATATGATATGATATGATATGATATGATATGATATGATATGATATGAATCCTGTACAAGTAATCAGTCGGTAGCCGGGGCTAGTTTAGCACGCTCGTAGCGCGGCCTAGCGAAATGTCTATGCATAGCACCCGAAATGTCTGTTTTTATACTACTGACGTTGCTATACATACAGTATTAATACCCGTTGCGGACAGACCACGTTCAATATCAGTACTAATATTCTCTTTATCTTCCAACTTACACACTTTACGCTTCGACATCCTGATGTTCACAGTTCGAAACTTGAATCTAATCTGACCATGTAGGTAGTTAGGCACTGACCGATTTCGCACCTCTTCCCACTAGAGGTATGCTACTGTGTACTCGGCCTTGGAATTTCCCGGGGTTCACTTTTACATAGATGTGGGAGGAAGGGTTGAGGACCATTATACTGTAATCCTTCTTGTATTTACCCTTTGGTCATCACTCTACTCCCTTTTACAAAAGAAAACACTTTCTTTTCCTATTCTTCTAATAACCTCTTTTAAAGAAGTCAGAACTAATCCTTCCTTTCTCCCTCACTGCATACGCTATTCTCTTTAACATGTTTCAAGCTGAACAAATCCTTTGTCTTTCAATCCACTTATGGAGTAGAAGGTTTGAGATTTTGTTCTGAACATATTCTTGGAAGTGAACGGAAGATAAAGAAAAGTCGACTACAAGAGAAATGTGGAAATTTTGGGAGAATGGTAGTTCCTTTCTTCACCAACTCTAAAGAAGAGGTGAACAATGTACAGTATATCTCAATTTATAAAAAAATATATCACTTAGTTTATTTTGAAAATAGAATCAATTTTTAATTCCGTTAGTCTCGTATCACTACTATTTTGGACTACAATGTCTATTTCAAATCTCCTCTGACTAAACGCTTTTTCAATTAGGCGACAGGTTTCAATTCCATAAGCAGAACTCACGTATGAAAGCATAAAATTCTTCAGGCGTGACTGATTCCTTCACGTACGAACGTTAATTTCCAGCTGTAAGCCAAGATACTACTCGTGTAGTAGGGGAGTAGTGGGTACAGTGAGACACAAAATATTAAGACATATGTGTGCAAGTGAAAATTCAAGTATTTTTAAAATCAAGTGCAATAGAAATAGACATTAAAACATAGAGTATAATAATACATAAACAAAAATGTTAATAGATAAAGGACATAATATATAATACGTGTTTGTCAAAAAAAATTCAAATGTCTCACTCTTCCCATTCAGGAGGGTACAGTGAGATACCACATTGTCTGTTAACGGACATTGAAATGATTTACATTTATTTCAAAAGAAAACAAAAACTTGCTGTCTATTTATCTTGACATGTTCTGTAGACTTATTTAGAATCATTTTGATGTCTGACTTCGAAACCATTGAAACATCTGGAACATTTGGAAAAGTGAATTTTCCATGATATTTAAGACTTTTGCGAAAAAATGAAATGAATTTTTGGTGACAAAAAAAGCTTATAATTATAAGAATTTAATTCAATTCTTTATTATTTTTTAATATCTTCTTAAATTTTGTGAATAATTTTTTATTTAAGAAACCATTAAAATGTAATGTATCCATTATTTTAAGCTACATTTCCTAAATTGGTTACTAGTATGTTCATTTTTAATGTTAGTTACCGGTAAATGTAATATAGTTACAGTTTCTTTTTGCAAATCATTGGTACATGGGAACAATGAGACGTCTCAGTGTACCCTTCAATGGCATGTCTCACTGTTCCCTTTACGCATAGTTCATTTAAAAATGACGCCATCACTTCAAAATTAAAACAATAAAGACGAAACTTTGCCAAACATAATCTAAAATACCATATTATTAGGTAACAAAACATTCATATTTCTATTTCATTTGTATATCCAATATAACCTTCATTAAACACATGCCAAAATTTTACTTCTAGAGTGAAAAATTATGAATTATTTTTTCATCACTCACCTTTATAACTAGAATAAAATCGAGTATGAAAATACTATTACTTTACTTATGCAACATACAACTCCACTGTTACCAACATTTCAACATCAAAATTTACCATCTAATAAAAAATGTGTCTCACTGTTCTCCCTGTCTCACTGTACCCACTTCTCCCCTACTTTGTCTGTGAACTATAATACAGAGTGTCCGGGAGAGATCTGACGAAAAAGAAGTAATTATATATCTGAAACTGTTACAGTTATTACCTCAATGTTTAGAAAGATAAACTCAATAAGTTTTGTTACCTAGAAGCATGTTACACGCGTGCGCATACCATTACGATAAGAGAAAAGGAGAATAAGTTCGTTCTGCGCAACGTATATAGTCAGCCTTGCTCTCAGAGCTGGGAATGCAAGTTGTGCTGTACCAAGTGAACAGCCGAACATTGTTTACCACAGTAGAAAAGCAGAATGCGTTTTATGACTGGCTGAATTTAAGTCAGTCAAGCGAGTACAACGTCGTTTCCAAACGGACAAGAGCTCACAGTGACAGGTAACACATACCTGGATATGCTGCGAAATTACGCTGTCCCACAACTACCACCAGAAACCGTGTTTCAACAGGACGGAGCCCCCACACTATGCTAACCCTGCGCGCGCTTTCCTCGATGACACGTTTCCTGACCGTTGAATTGGAAGAGGCGGACCTACACCATGGCCATCATGGTCGCCGGACATAACCCCACTGGATATCTTTCTGAGGGGTTTGTGAAGGACGTGAGTTACGTGGCCGAATCTACGAAGCAATAAGACTAGTCACACCGGAGATGTTTTCGTATACGTGGCAGGAGGTTGAGTATCGCCTGGACATAGCCCTGGTCAAAAATGGTGCTCATATAGAGCTACATTAAAACTTATTATGTTTCTCTTTGTATGTGTGAAAACTTCACGACAATAAATGAAATAGTTTCAGAGATATAGTAGTATTAGTAGTAGTATTTATTTATTTAACCTGGTAGAGATAAGGCCGTCAGGCCTTCTCTGCTCCTCTACCAGGGGATTACAACTATAACATGAACAATAAAATTACAATTAATATTAAATTTACAATTACAATTACAATAAAAATTGAAGTACGACAAGAATACCTGATTAATGAAAGCTAGACATTTTATCATAGAAGTTAAGAACAAAGAATATTTTTGTATTTACTGAATTACAAATTAATCCTACAATAACAAAATTCTATAGTGATGAAATTACCGGATATTAAAATATTTTGTGATATATTAAGAGAACTATTTACAAGAAACCATGTCTGAACGAGTCTCAATTACTGACCAAGTGCCTAGTAAGTTTGCGCTTGAATTGAATTTTATTTCGACAGTCCCTGATGCTAGCAGGTAACGAATTCCAGAGTCTTGGCAGGGCTATTGTGAAAGAGGATGAGTATGAGGAGGTGCGATGGGATGGTATTGTTAGTATTGTTTCATGGCGAGAGCGTGTGTTCAGATTGTGGTGGGAAGAAAGGTAAGTGAAGCGAGGCGACAGGTACGAAGGAATAGAAGAGTTCAAGATTTCGAAGAGAAGGAGAAGTGTTAGTTATTTATCTTTCGTTAGGTCTTTCCCGGACACTGTGTATAATAAATATATCATATCACTTAGTTTATTTTGAAAATAGAATCAATTTTTAATTTCATTAGTCTCGTATCACAACTATTTTGGACTACAATGTCTATTTCAAATCTCCTCTGACTAAACGCTTTTTCAAATAGGCGACAGGTTTCAATTCCATAAGCAGAACTCACGTATGAAAAGCATAAAATTCTTCAGGCGTGACTGATGCCTTCACGTACGAACGTTAATTTCCAGCTGTAAGCCAAGATACTACTTCTATTGGCTCAAACCCTGGAAACTTCCCGAGAGCGGAGCCGTCCAAGCGAAGGCAGTCAGGCGAGGTGGCTTGTTTCTACTGATGATTGTACTTTTCAGAAAATGCCCGCGGGATATAAATCAAAGGGATGGAAAAGAGGGTGGGAGAGTTGATAGCAAGTAACCCCACCTATTTTTGTGTGTTTTTTAAAAAGTATGAATCGTTCGCTGAAAATGGCACCGTGAGAATTTTGACATATGTCAGCGTTGTAAAGGATTTTTTATTTATTTTCTTTTTTCTGCGAGAGAGGGAAGAGCTCGTCTGATCCACGTATGTACATATTTTAAACTGCTCATGTTCGCCTCTGGTGTGTATGCCGTGATGAAGGCAGAGTGACGTCGCTTCGCTCCACGGTATTGTATCAAGTTATTGACAAGAACTGTTTGCACATGTGTTTATTGCCCTCCTTGTATCCGATATATTGTACACGTATGGATTCTGAGCGAAAGAATGCAATTAATTTTTCGGTCCAGCAACGATTCTTTCAAACTACTCGTCCTATTGCAATCTATTTCCTTTTGTAACTCAATAAACTCAAATATTAATAACTAATAACCAGGATTGTATAATAATGACCCTCCCTTTCCATTTCTTCACTATACGCAATACTCTTTTTAAGGGTATTTATATACGTGAACGACTACAAATATTATCAGAAAATGCAGGCTCTAAATTTCTAAAATTTTATAAGGAAATGAACTCACAATTGGACAAAAATTACAAGATAACAGAACAAGATTTATTAGAACTTAAATATCTGATAAAAGTATAAAAAGGTTACTAATAATATTTTTTAGAATTCATTTTTTACTTTAAATTAAATTTTTCCAAAATTTGAAAATTTTTACAAATATTATTTCATAACTCTACAACCATTAAAGATAGAATTCTGAAATTTTGTACACCGATTTAACATGCATTTATGCTAAAAGTAGACTAAAATAATGCCCTTTTCTTTGAAAATATAAAAATTAGGTCACAAAACATTATGTAAAATTAATATATTTTATATAGGACAAATAAAAAATTAATTGTATTAAAATAAACAATTCTACATGTCTGAGAGTAGTCTACTTTTCAGAAATAAGTGTATATTACATGCAGGAAAAATATTAAAGATGTCAGAGAGACCATAACAATGGTTGAAAAATATTATTAGTACCTTTTTATACTTTTATCAGACATTTGAGTTCTAATAAGTCTCGTTGTTATACCTTGTAATTTTTGTCCAATTGTGAGTTCATTTTCTTATAAAATTTAGAAATTTAGAGCCTGTACTTTCTGATCATATTATGGTCGTTCACGTACATATACCCTTAATGCAATTATTATCTTCATTATTGCGATGATAAGAAACGCAGTTATAATGTAACGACCATAGGAGCGAAACGTGGACTCACCGAATAAAATATATGAACAAAATTGAAGCATCAAAAAATGAATCTTTTACGGGCACTAAGAGATTGTATTAGAAGAGATAGTATAGCAAATCAAGTTACACGGACCACTAATAGAAAGGGTTTCATTTTTCATTTCATTTAGTGTTCTGCCCAAAGGCAGGTATTTCACTGCAAACCCAGCATTCTCCAGTCTTTCCTATTTTCTGCCTTTCTCTTCGTTTCCTCAAATGATCCATATGAAGCCTCCAATTCCAAAACTGCCTACATCCATTCTTAACATTTTTCAGGAAACGCCAAAAACTGATAACTTTTTTCCTAATTGTTTGCAGTGTTCTAATTTTTTTTATTTTACAGTTGAGAAACACTATTTTAATGAGTGATATTCCTGAAAATCAGGGATCGATGTTTCAGGAATTATTTCAGATTTTTGTTTGGATTGAGAGAGTTTTGAAACTGTAGGCTGGAACGAGGGAGTTTTGGAAAATTACACAATTCTGTTTCGTTACTAATATTTTAGAAGAAGCTTCTCATTAATGTAAATACAATACCGATAATCTATTACAACTACAATTTGTATTTTTTCTATGACATTGAACTCGAATATTAAAATTAATGTTCATACAAAATGAATGCATTATTCTGTTTGGTTATTACCAGGGAAAGGGATTTGGAGTATTATAAAGAATGGTGAAACGTAGTATAGATATTCGTAGCTCAGTGACTGTCAAGCGAGCTGCGTCAGAGAGCATGGACGAGTACAGTCCACTTCATACAAACTTACACGCAACGTCTGTAAATATATTTCAGAATAAACAAATGGAATAGTTTAATGACATATAGTGACTACATACATAATCTGCATTTCTTTTTGAACTACATGTGCTTTCCTTCGCAACGCACAAGACACCAAAAAACAACATTACAAATATACATAATTAAATATGAACCTCTGCATCTTCGCGTGTCAGTGGACATATTGATGTTGATAGACAGTTGTCTTCTGTATCGAACTCGCCTCTGAATATGTAGATCCAAACGAAATGGCATTTTCAATTAATGCTATGCCTTGTTATGCCTTGTTATAATAAATTGTAAATATTATTTTCAAATTTTCAAAATACAACTTTGCTCTGTTGCAAGGAAGGAAATTTTGTAACATGGAAAAACTCCGCTCTCCATCTGCAGAGACAATTAGAAAGTACTTGAAACAAGATACGTCAATTAAATTCACATGTTCAATGACGTCATTGGGACACGTCTTTGTTAGTACATCTGAAATCCGACTAAGAATATCGTATCCATAATTTTTAATCAGAACTTTGTTCATTTTTTCACCAACACGTTTTCCTATTTCACCTTCTACTGCACTCAGTTTATTTAAAATAGTCCTCATAATATTTATTTGCTCAACTAGTTCTACTCCTGACTTTCCTAATTGAATAATGGCATCCGGTAAATATCCAAAATTTGACTTAATATCCGTGACTTCTTTCTCGATTGTTTCATCATTTAGCAGTTCCTGGCGTATTTGAATCGCAGCCGCGTCATCGGTATCGAAAGACTGGACCACTTTCTTCACAGATTGGAGGTGACGTGCGTAACAATTGCAAGCTTCTAACCATGACCTCCATTTCGTAGGAACTGGACATGGGGGAAGCGACAATTTAGGGAATTGTTTCCTGAATTTTGATACTTGATCTGGAGGTTTTACAAATACAGTCTTTCAATTTTGTATTGTTAGTTTGTTTCACTTTCGGCATTGTACCTGCACTTCACTACTCTGAACTGTAAACCTGCACGTTGAAGTTCTTATGCGACAACTGTCCCGTTCACCTGTTGTTGACGTGTAGAGACCTGCGAGTATGTCATGGAGGGGAGGACTTGGTATAAAGGGTTGTAAACAAATGACTGTGTAGATGCCAATACTAGCTTTTACTACTCCAAATTCCGTTCCCTAGTTATTACATTTGAGTTCAGATTCTTAAGTCTTCTACTTCCATAAATAAATCCTCATTTGCATTTTCTTCTCTGTTTAACCTTTAATCACCCTCAATTACAGTCTTGTAAAATGACAAATCAGTCATGTTTCTCCACTCAGAACCAATGTGCTTCTTCAGTAAAGTGTTGACATCGGACAGTTTCTCTTCATTCAAGGAAACTTGATTTGAGAGAGATTCTGGTATCTTCTACGAAAAGTTTTTCCCTCCCTTTAACACCGATTTGAATGCTCCTATATCTGTTAAATAATTTACTTCCCTTTCATAATCACATTTTTTCCAGAGGCAGTTTTTCTTAGAATGATTCGCTTAGCTGCGGAAAACTGAAAGTGCCACTGTCCAGGAGGTTTGAGAATAGCTTGCACTATTTTCTTCCAACCCAAAATAACAAAATCCTTCCCCAGTTCCTTCACATTTGCACTTTATCCAATAATTTTTCTACATTCACATGGTTCGACAATAGTATCCCTCTTCCTAATGACTTCCTCAGTTCCTCTATTCTTCCAAAAACTCTATCGCTGGAAGAAAAGAGTGGCCTACAATAGGGAAAATAACATGCAGTTCTTTCACAGTTGATTTGCTATTTTAGAGCCAAGACATTAACATTGCCATCATTGTAATATTTTTATTTTGTCCTGGACACCGTCGGCATACAGCTTCACGACCTCGGTATCTCCCAGATATAACGTTATAACAACTGCGTCCTCACGACTCTTGAAAACATTACTGCGTTTATCACCCTCTCAGTTTTCTTTAGGAATACTGCCAATGTTAATGAAATTTCTACTCGGATTCTGTACTCGAAACCTTGAAATTCCAATGTTGTCTATCATCTGATATCTTCTCTTACCTCGAACTCTTCTCCCGTTCACCATTCCTTAGAGTGCATCCTTCAGTAGGCAGTTTCTTCTCAGCCAGTGACCCAATCAATTCCTTTTCCTCTTCCTGATCAGTTTCAGCATCATTCTTTCTTCACCCACTCTTTCCAGCACAGCTTCATTCCTTATTCTGTCTGTCCACTTCACACGTTCCATTCTTCTCCATATCCTCATTTCAAATGCTTCTATTCGCTTCCCTTCACTTCGTCGTAATGTCCACGTTTCTGCCCCATATAATGCCACACTCCATGCAAAGCACTTCACTAGTCTCTTCCTTACTTTTTTCAGAGGTCCGCAGAGGCCGGGCAGAAGAGAAGGCGAACTGGCCTCAGTTCTGCCAGATTACATTTATTATTATTATTATTATTATTATTATTATTATTATTATTATTATTATTATTATTATTATTATTATTATTATTATTATTATTAGGGACAAACTGATTCAATATATTTCGATTTCAGTAAAGCTTTTAATGTAGTTCCGCACTATATCCTACTTCAAAAGTTAGGAAATATTGGCCTTTCTGTAAGCTACGTAACCTGGTTCGAAAATTATTTAAGTAGTAGAGTTTGATGTGCAAGACTGTATAATATACATTCTTAATCTTATATATAAATATTTTTTTCATATAGCAGAAGGACAGCGTTTTGCACATAGCAATTTTCATTATTGTACAAGATACAGTAATGAAGGGAAAAAAATGTTGAATATTTTGCAAAAATTTTACTGCTGTAAGCTGTACTTAACACCTTAATTTCACAAACTGCACATTCAACATGTATTTAAAATAAAATAAATTCTGTTCGTTTTGATTTTAATAGTTTAATAAATTGAGTTAATTTCCTGTGTTTTAATGAGTGTATCTTTGAGGTTAAAATATCCATATCGAGCCCTGCAAAAGTAAAAAAATAGGACGTACACGCCTTCCATTTGTTGCACTACTCGAGAACACGCTGAAAAGACACTCACATTCGTGCCATCTGTTGCAATAGTCGAAAACACGCTGAAAATATACGCATGTTTACCATTTCATTATCGGCAAAGTAACAAGGTACGATATTTGTAAAAACTCAAAACTTAAACATTTAATTATGATCGAACTAAAATAGTCGTATGCATCTTGCCTACAATGATAATTAAGACGCTTGTTTCATGAACTTACTTACTTGCTTACTTACACACTTACTTACCTACACACTTACTGACTTTTAAGGAACCCGGAGGTTCATTGCCGCCCTCACATAAGCCCGCCATCGGTCCCTATCCTGAGCAAGATTAATCCATTCTCTATCATCATATCCCACCTCCCTCAAATCCATTTTAATATTATCTTCCCATCTACGTCTCGGCCTCCCCAAAGGTCTTTTTCCCTACGCCCTCCCAACTAACACTCTATATGCATTTCTGGATTCGCCCATACGTGCTACATGCCCTGTCATCTCAAACGTCTGGATTTAATGTTCCTAATTATGTCAGGTGAAGAATACAATGCTTGCAGTTCTGTGTTGTGTAACTTCCTCCATTCTCCTGTAACTTCATCCCTCTTAGCCCCAAATATTTTCCTAAGCACCTTATTCTCAAACACCCTTAATCTCTGTTCCTCTCTCAAAGTTTCACAACCATAAAGAACAACCGGTAATATAACTGTTTTATAAATTCTAACTTTCAGATTTTTTGACAGCAGACTGGATGATAAAAGCTTCTCAACCGAATAATAACAGGCATTTCCCATATTTATTCTGTGTTTAATTTCCTCCCGAGTATCATTTATATTTGTTACTGTTGCTCCAAGATATTTGAACTTCCCCACCTCTTCAAAAGGTAAATTTCCAATTTTTATAATTCCATTTCGTACAATATTCTCGTCACGAGACATAATCATATACTTTGTCTTTTCGGATTTACTTCGAAACCTATCTCTTTAATTGCTTCAAGCAAAATTCCCGTGTTTTCCCTAATCGTCTGTGGATTTTCTCTAACATATTCACTTCATCCGCATAGACAATCAGCTGATGTAACCCGTTCAATTCCAAACCCTCTCTGTTATCCTGAACTTTCCTAATGGCATACTCTAGAGCAAAGTTAAAAAGTAAAGGTGATAGTGCATCTCTTTGCTTTAGCCCACAGTGAATTGGAAGCGCATGTGCCAGAAACTGACCTATACGAACTCTGCTGTACGTTTCACTGAGACACATTTTAATTAATCGAACTAGTTTCTTGGGAATTCGTGTCTTAATTATTATCATTATAAGCTCGTTGCATAATATTATATTATTATTTATTGACCATTTTTATAGATAGAAGACAATCCTCGGAACAATCCAACGTCAGAGGACACAACAATGAGAGGAACTGAACTCAGTACTTCCAGTCTGTATTGTGATATGGGACAGATATCTAATTACGTCAGCTGTGCGGCACGGAGGTTCGATTCCAGCTGGAAGCCATGTAGCGGTCAAGCAGTGATGCTGTTAATAGTGCCCGAAGGACGGGAATTGGAACTTGGAACCCAATCTTTCAAATGTCACCCGTGTTGTGTATGGGATATCGACAATGGCAAGTGATTGATGCTTTTAATCACCATTTATGAAAAAACGTCCTGGTGCACTTTATCAGTGTGGTCTCACTTCATTCACACTGCTCAAAGAACTATAAACAGATTATGTAGTAATACATTATGCGTTGCTCCATCAAGCCAGTCCACTTAACAAGTCAGTCTTCTTTTCTGCAGATCGGATTATTGAAAAATAATTTTATAAACATAAAATATTTAAATATTCACATAGTTTTCAGTGATGAGTTCAGGTTTTAGACAAGTCTAACGAATTCTGTAAACTATTTTACAAATATTTATTTATTTATTATTTACTTATTTATTTATTTATTTATTTATTTAATTTACTTATTTACTTATTTATTTATTTATTTATTTAATTTACTTATTTACTTATTTATTTATTTAATTTACTTATTTATTTATTTATTTATTTACTTATTTATTTAATTTACTTATTTATTTATTTAATTTACTTATTTACTTATTTATTTATTTATTTAATTTACTTATTTATTTACTTATTTACTTATGTATTTATTTATTTAATTTACTTATTAACTTATTTACTTATTTATTTATTTAATTAATTTATTTATTTATTTAATTTACTTATTTATTTAATTTACTTATTTACTTATTTATTTATTTATTTATTTATTTATTTACTTATTTATTCATTTATTTACTTATTTAATTTACTTATTTACTTATTTATTTATTTATTTATTTATTTATTTATTTATTTATTTATTTATTTATTTACTTTACTTACTTATTTATTTGGCGGCCGGGTAGCTCAGTTGGTAGAGCAGCTGGCTATGGACTGGAAGGTCCGGGGTTCGATCCCAGGTGGTGACAGGATTTTTTCTCGTTGCCAAGCTTTCAGAACGGCCCCGAGGTTCACTCAGCCTCCTATAAACTTGAGTATCGGGTCTTTCCCGGGGGTAAAAGGCGGTCAGAGCGTGGTGCCGACCACACCACCTCATTCTAGTGCCGAGGTCATGGAAAGCATGGGGCTCTACCTTCATGCTCCCCAATTGCCTTCATGGCATGTTACGGGGATACCTTTACCTTTTTATTTATTTATTTATTTATTTATTTATTTATTTATTTATTTATTTATTTATTTATTTATTTATTTATTTATTTATTTATTTAACCTGGTAGAGATAAGGCCATCAGGCCTTCTCTTCCCCTCTACCAGGGGACACTCGGGAGGAAATTAAACGTAGAATAAATATAAGAAATTCCCGTTTTTATTCGTTTGAGAAGCTTTTGTCATCTAGTCTGCTGTCAAAAAATCTTGAACTTAGAATTTATAAAACTGTTATATCACCGGTTGTTCTGTATGGTTGTGAAACTTGGACTTTCACGTTGAGAGAGGGATAGAGATTAAGGGTGTTTAAGAATAAGGTACTTAGGAAAATATTTGGGGCTAAGAGGGATGAAGTTACACGAGAACGCAGAGCTGCACGCATTGTATTCTTCACCTGACATAATTAGCAACATTAAATCCAAATGTTTGAGATGGGCAGGGCATGTAGCACGTGTGGATGAATCCAGAAATGCATATAGTGTGTTAGTTGGGAGACGAGAGGGAAAAATACCTTTGGGGAGGTCGAGACGTAGATGGGACAATAATATGAAAATGGATTTTAGAAAGATTGGATGTGATGGTAAAAATTGGATTAATCTTGCTCAGGATAGGGAGCGATGGCAGGCTTATGTGAGAGCGGCAATGAACCTCCAGGTTCTATAAAAGATATTTGTAAGTAAGTAAGTATGTAAGTATAATTGTATAATGCGCTTTATAAAAAGATGTGGGTATACATTTCTTTCCATATTAATCACTAAATTTAATTTATCTCTATTCACCGAGTGAATCATTGGTTTTTGTCATTTAAGTAGGCTATATGAGTTTCCCGATTTAACGAGGTATTATGATTAAACCATGAGAATTTCAACTCTAATTAACATCATACTAGTATCTGTTAATTATAGTACATAAGCTGTTAATCATTCAATTAATAAAGATCTCTCTTTGTTAATTGATGTCCTTCCCAAGCTTCCTTTTTGATATTCTCCAATTCCTACCACACATACTAGCGGGTGCAGTCTATGTTTTCTGTGTGATTACTTGCAACACATTTCATGTTTCTACTTATGCCCCTTTCAATTTACGTACTGCCGTTTCAAGTATATTACAACCGGTTTATTTTGACCTTCAAGCGATATCCATTGCTTGTGTGAATGTTATATGTGCAATAAAATAAATAATTTACGCACCTTTTTAACAATTACTCCACCTTCAACCATCATAGCATTTCTTATTTTAATTTAATTTAGAGTTGGAAAAATAATGTACGTAACTTGCAAGAGAAACAAAGGTAGACTCAGCAATATGGCCAGAGCTTGTTCCCATAAAAGGATGCAGTAAAGAAGAAATTCACATTAACGCAACAATCCTGGCGCCTTTGATCACCATTGTGTACCCCTTTTTCTATATTTAATTCCCCCTTACAGTTGATCCTCTTCACAACGAACGATAAACGAGGTTAAAATTAACAAAATGAAATGCGGAAGAAATTTTTTGTAAAGTGAAAAATAGTTAAATTAAATAGAACATTTTCATATTGTTCTATAATAATTATATGAACAACTGAATAAAGATATATAGCCCTAAATCTATGCATGGCAGACAGGTAAGTAAACAGTGTGTCGAGTTTTTTAAGTAATTAGTAATTTAAATTGACTATTTCACTTTTACTACGTCATATTACTTTTGACTAATAAATCGACGTGTTTCAACCAATCATGGCTGCTTATCCTACAAATTTTATCACCTCCCTAGCATTTGTTTCTTTGTTGCCAACATTGTACTTTCAGTAACTGTACCTTTTAAAATGATTCATGTTTATTTCATCATGCTTAATTAAAACAGTTCTATCATTTATCTTGTTTATATTATTTAGGTTATGTTATAGCTTCTGCTGAATGAGATTATGGACAGTCACGTAGTATCAGAGATTGTTTAATATTATATTGATAACTGAAGTGGAAGGTAACTGTTTTAATAAAAATGAAACTGAATCAACAAAACCTTCTTGACTAGTAATTGTCTATAGAGTTCAATGAAGATTGTATAGTTGGCACAACTGGTAAGGAGAGAACAGCTAATAAAACATACTACTGCCATCTAGTGGAATATTTGTAATGATGAGATGGTACAATAATACATTTTCAAGACAATTAGCAAATCAATTAATATTTTATTATATTAGAGTACCGGTACTTTATTTCTTGTAATCTTTATATACTTTCTTCTAATCGTGTAATAGTCAATTAAATCCCACTTGAGTTTTGATTTTCTCTAGATAAATCAAAACCTCTAGTGAGATTACTGTTGATCATAGTTTCGCTATTGGTTATACTAAAAGTTTCCAGAAAGAGCTCAAACTTTATGGGGCGACTGTTAAACCATGAAACTACAAAAGGCAGCTCTGTTAACAATTTAAAATAAATGTTTCAGTTACAGATGTAATAATGACCTTCAAAGTTTTCAAAGTATTTCATGGCACAGAATATAAGGGAGGGGAAAAATTATGTTACAAATCCTGAAACTTTCATAGTAGGTAACACTGAAGAAGTTCAATACGAGTTTGTAGAGACAGAATTACTTATTTTGAAAAAAAAAAAAACATTAACGTTTCTAGCATTGCTGCAAAGAGATGACATTTATGTTAAACTCAGAGAACAATTTTAAACGATGATGAAGGATGGATAGGACAGAGAAAAATTCTCTCCGGCAACAGAACTCGAACCCGGGTTTTCAACTCTACATGCTGACGCTTTATCCATTAAGCCACACCGGATTCCAGTTCCGATGCCGGATCGGATCCCCTCTGTTTAAGTTTTACCTCTCAGTTTTCCCTTTGGTGGCCAACCCTCATGTACTGTGTCACAGAACATGTGACAGTGGCACAATGTCCAACGCACTGTGTACAGAGGTGCACTCAATACGAGTGACTAAGTGGCCGGGATCCGACGGGATGAGCGCCGTCTTGAATCACTAAGTGATTACTTATGCATATCATATTACTATGATGTATCGAAGTCGGATCGAATCTCCTCAGTTGAGAGCTGAAAACCCGGGTTCGAGTCCCGGTGTCGGGGAGAATTTTTCTCTGTTCTATCCACCCTTCATCATATGATAATGCAGAATTCCTGCACGGAAGTATCATATGTACTTCGGTACATCACAATAATTTTTATGCTCGACCATGCCGAAATGTAGTAATTATACACCTGGTAGTAGCCCTTTAATGACCTCATTAAAGTACACCTACGTATTCATTATGGTTTAGTTGTTCAGCCAATGAGAAATCACCATTGTAGCATTATAAAAGCGCAAGTATCGATTATTCTCGGATATGCAATCGAAAGACAACTAGCAAAACGTCACGGAGGCTGGAAATTCAATACTATCGCAGAAGGTTATGTTTTGTTACTATAATAATTAGCGTTAATTGTAAATAATATTGATATAAATTCAATTTGTCATCTCGTTTTTCAATTCTAAATCAATTTCCAGGTTATATCAAGATTAATGTTCATGTTATTCTCTAGATTATATCAAGGTCAATGACATTCGTTCCTCGGAAAAAAAACAATACTTTCGCGTCTGCGCACATCTCACAATTTAGAAGGTCAGTTCCGCTCCTCACTTCGATAACCATAACATGAATACTTATGAATAATTTCAAGTTAGAAATATGGTCGAGCAAAAAAAGTCGTATGAAACTTGCCTATAATTGTAATTAAGACGCTCGTATGAAAATTATGAAACTCGCTTGCGCTCGTTTCATAAACAAACATATTCGCGTCTTAATTACTACCGTTATAGGCTCGTTGCATAATGTTCTATAAACAAACTCGTCAATACGACAACTGTATTATTGCACTAAATAACTATAATTCTTTTTAA
This sequence comes from Periplaneta americana, assembly GCF_040183065.1. Classification (NCBI taxonomy): domain Eukaryota; kingdom Metazoa; phylum Arthropoda; class Insecta; order Blattodea; family Blattidae; genus Periplaneta; species Periplaneta americana. Next base: position 15,733,806 of record NC_091119.1, read on the forward strand.
AGAGACTGTCTGAATTTAAAAAATTACATAAAATTGATGAAAATGGGAGACATTTAAATCACCACTTGCTTTCGAAGAGCAACGTACAAAAATATAATTGCAGGGACACTCTTTTCTAAAACCATTTTGTGATTCTTTCAAATATTGTCTGTTATTGTACAGGGACATCATTTTATTTTTAATAACATTTTTAATATTAACTTGCCTATACCTCTGGAACAACGCCGTTTGCTACCCCCTTCCACGACTGGAGTTCGATGATACTGGCGTAATATACAAACAAATCACTTTACGTAAACTAGGAAATATTGCGCTTTTGAGTTTGATCATTTTCATTAGGTTTTTGTTTAATCAAAATACAGTACAGTATTAACAATGAGTGTTTTTACTCACGAACTGAGCTGTCCATGTGGACGTATTCATTATGCAGTGTATATTATACTGTCTACAGCACATTAGCGTACAATATAGAGAATGAAGCTAAATTGAAAAATAATCATAATATGGATATTTAAACACATTTTTTGAAATGGTGGATGTTTATTTCGATACAGGCTTCAGTTCTAATGTGCATATTATCGCACTATAGACTATTGCACCTAATCCCAATTACCAGTTTCGTTCTTCGTACTAGTAACTCATGTTGAAATAATTCTGTACCTACTCTATAAAAGAGTACCTTACGTACTGTAAATTCAATCTTCACTTCTGCTCAATCCGAAAAGATAAAATTACTCAAACATACTATCTACTGTCCGTCCAAGGGGTTTTGTCGTAGGGTCGTAGAAAGGGGGGAAATCACGTGACAGTTAATTACTTAACGAGGCTCTTTTATTTAAGTTATTTTAAACAGTTGTATAATATTACGTAGACGTCCAATACCTAACAGAAATTAATGTTCTCAGAAAAGAGCTAAGACAGCCCAGTCACTAGCTGGCGAATAAAAGCTGGTGCGGGAAACCGGGATGCGACGTAGGCAAATGGACGAAAGTACCTGTGCGAAAATAATTCAATATTGAAAGCTCTTTCGTCACTGGAAAACGCGAACATATTTTTGGAACGTACTGTTTACTATGACCGTAAGGCTACTATGACTGTATATGCGGTCTTGGATCTGTGTGGAGGACGGTTGAACTTCATTAGTAGAAGGGGTGGGAGTGAAGTACATTCAAAAACTCAGGTACCGGTACAATAAAAATTGAAGTAAAAATAAAATGATGTCCCTTTATTAATTCTAGGTATTTGTTGCAATGCTTCAGAGATTTTGTATCTCAAATTTAAGAAATCAATATTCTCCTCGTTCAGAAACGCAATTAAATTTAAAAAGTTCGCATGTTGGGCAGATACTACACGTTTTCGATCCCCAAGACAGGAAAATTTTAACTCGCGAGCCACAAGTTGAGAACCAGCGTGACATGTGACACTGTTGCCCTGATGCCGCACAAGGGTGGGGCCCCAGAGTGTTTCTACCGGAGCGTACCGAGCAGACGGTAAGGTACTAATTGGAGTTTGGCTGCGAGCTACAATCAAGACCATCTCCTTGGAGAAGAAGAGGGAGGGGAAGACGATAGAACAAGAGGAGAGACAGAGAAGAAGAAGCTTTGATAGCGGTGGAAGGGTCAGGCAAGACGAAAAGTTGTCGACACGATGAGCAAGGAAAAGATCTTCTTGACCAATATTCAACTTGCGCCGCAAACTTGTACAATGCGAACCGCTCAATGAGACTTGTTAACTGGAATCAGGTCGTTATTCGGGGGGTTCCCCGTAAGGGATCAGGTACAGTGCTTTCCCAGAAACAACAGACGTCAAACAACCCCGAGATCGCTACCAAATTCTGCCTCAAACAGTCTCATTAAGACATTTCTGCAGTCGTCTTCAACAGTCGAACGTTTGATATATTAGCCATCAGACCCGTTCTTGGGTTCAAACTCGCCTGGAGCAATGGAATTTTAAAGAATATTAAAAATTTTAATATTTTTAATCTTATGTAAATAATATTTCCTTCTGTGGCTTATCTACTTCAAAATATCTTTTTTAACTTACTTACATTAGTATTATTAATATAGTAGTATTATTAATACTTACTTACTTACTGGCTTTTAAGGAACCCGGAGGTTCATTGGCGCCCTCACATAAGCCAGCCATTGGTCCCTATCCTGAGCAAGATTAATCCAGTCTCTATCATCATATCCCACCTCCCTCAAATCCACTTTAATATTATCTTCCCATCTACGTCTCGGCCTCCCTATGGGTCTTTTTCCCTCCGGCCTCCCAACTAACACTCTATATGCATTTCTGGATTCGCCCATACGTGCTACATGCCCTGCCCATCTCAAACGTCTGGATTTAATGTTCCTAAATATGTCAGGTGAAGAATACAATGCGTGCAGTTCTGTGTTGTGTAACTTTCTCCATTCTCCTGTAACTTCATCCCTCTTAGCCCCAAATATTTTCCTAAGCACCTTATTCTCAAACACCCTTAATCTCTGTTCCTCTCTCAAAGTGAGAGTCCAAGTTTCACAACCATAATATAACTGTTTTATAAATTCTAACTTTCAGATTTTTTGACAACAGACTGGATGATAAAAGTTTCTCAATCGAATAAATATGATAAGTATTATTATTATTATTATTATTATTATTATTATTATTATTATTATCATCAATAACTGTCTTATTTTTTTTATATTTGTATGTCTCATTTATTTTGACCTGCTGTTCACATTTCATTATGCTTTTCCTTTCTTTCTGTATGTTATATATTATGTCTGATTTCTACTTACTTGTTGTTTACATTTTATTATTATTATCTTATTCAGTTTTGTATGTAAAATTGTAGTGTACATTGTAACTTTGTAGTGTTTTTTGTAATGAAGTTTTACTCCTGGTTGAGTGTTAGAGAAAGCCGTATGGCCTTAACTCTGCCAGGTTAAATAAATCATTATTATTATTATTATTATTATTATTATTATTATTATTATTACATTAGCAAACGTTTTCCCTCTACTTTGAGCATCTTCAGGTGTTAAGTTTGAACATAAAACAGGTTAACAATTTTAATTCACAAATAATACGAAAATACATTACGTATACATCATCATTATCATCATCATCATCATTATGAACAACATGTTTTAAGCCTTGTTTGGCTCGTTCCGGTCTCATGAAGTATATAAATTGTTGAAGCCATCTTTTCCTGGGTCTACCTATGTTTCGTTTACCAGTTGGTCTGTAGTCGAATATTAATTTAGGAATACAGTCTTGAGTCATTCTTTCAACGTGTTGCTTCCATTTATTCCTATATTCTGTAAGTTTTTCAATTAAATTGAATATATTCAGTTCTATCTGATGTCTTCATTGCGTTACTTGTCTAAGAGAGTATAACCTAATGGTTCCTAACTTTCGAAGCAGGATATAGTGCGGAACTACATCAAAAGCTTTACTGAAATCGAAATATATTGAATCAGTTTGTCCCTAATAATAATAATAATAATAATAATAATAATAATTATTATTATTATTATTATTATTATTATTATTATTATTATTATTATTATTATTATTATTATTATAACAGCGTCGGGACTAAAGTTATGTGATTTCCATTTATTTTCATCCAATGTCGAGTCAAAAATTATCAAAGTAGGGTTTACTTGTACAGGAAGCCCGATGTGGAAATGAATAAAGCCCTCGATGGACAGATAACTACAAATGTAACTCGGAGAATTAAACAGATTCTGACAAAATTAAATATAGCTTTAACATGTCCTCAAGCGTTGGTGAACTACATTTTTTTTAATATGAAATAACAACTCCATTTCGTTTTGAAATAATTGAAAATACATTACGTAAACAAATGGAATTATGGTGTAGAAATGTAGACTAAATCTATAATTGGAGAGCCGATATAGATGCCTGTACATGTGTACTCACTTTGCTGATAAGTTAGCGTGTATTGAAATAAGCCTTAACTTGCTTGCGATGCCCTTAGAATGAAATGTAGTAATGGATTGCAACTTTAATATTTCAGTTATATGAATTTTGGTTGTGTACAAAGATACATCGACTATTGATCAGAATTTTTAT